>NC_134359.1:255985459-256015459 GCF_048569485.1 Anomaloglossus baeobatrachus | reverse complement strand
TGGATATATCCCACATACCCAGCTTTCCAGTAACTGTACTGAGCAAGAGACATGGGGAATGAACATGATATATGTACAGTATACAGTGTAATGGATATATCCCACATACCCAGCTTTCCAGGAACTGTACTGAGCAAGAGACATGGGGAATGAACATAATATATGTACAGTATACAGTGTAATGGATATACAGTATCCCACATACTCAGCTTTCCAGTAACTTTCCTGAGCAAGAGACATGGGGAATGAACATGATATATATACAGTATACAGTGTAATGGATATATCCCACATACCCAGCTTTCCAGTAACTTTCCTGAGCAAGAGACATGGGGAATGAACATAATATATGTACAGTATACAGTGTAATGGATATATCCCACATACCCAGCTTTCCAGTAACTGTACTGAGCAAGAGACATGGGGAATGAACATGATATATGTACAGTATACAGTGTAATGGATATACAGTATCCCACATACCCAGCTTTCCAGTAACTGTACTGAGCAAGAGACATGGGGAATGAACATGATATATGTACAGTATACAGTGTAATGGATATATCCCACATACCCAGCTTTCCAGTAACTGTACTGAGCAAGAGATGGGGAATGAACATAATATATGTACAGTATACAGTGTAATGGATATATCCCACATACCCAGCTTTCCAGGAACTGTACTGAGCAAGAGACATGGGGAATGAACATGATATATGTACAGTACACAGTGTAATGGATATACAGTATCCCACATACCCAGCTTTCCAGTAACTTTCCTGAGCAAGAGACATGGGGAATGAACATAATATATGTACAGTATACAGTGTAATGGATATACAGTATCCCACATACCCAGCTTTCCAGTAACTGTACTGAGCAAGAGAGATGGGGAATGAACATAATATATGTACAGTATACAGTGTAATGGATATACAGTATCCCACATACCCAGCTTTCCAGTAACTGTACTGAGCAAGAGATGGGGAATGAACATGATATATATACAGTATACAGTGTAATGGATATATCCCACATACCCAGCTTTCCAGTAACTGTACTGAGCAAGAGACATGGGGAATGAACATAAAATATGAACAGTATACAGTGTAATGGATATACAGTATCCCACATACCCAGCTTTCCAGTAACTGTACTGAGCAAGAGATGGGGAATGAACATGATATATATACAGTGTAATGGATATATCCCACATACCCAGCTTTCCAGTAACTGTACTGAGCAAGAGACATGGGGAATGAACATAATATATGTACAGTATACAGTGTAATGGATATACAGTATCCCACATACCCAGCTTTCCAGTAACTGTACTGAGCAAGAGATGGGGAATGAACATAATATATATACAGTATACAGTGTAATGGATATATCCCACATACCCAGCTTTCCAGTAACTGTACTGAGCAAGAGACATGGGGAATGAACATAATATATGTACAGTATACAGTGTAATGGATATACAGTATCCCACATACCCAGCTTTCCAGTAACTGTACTGAGCAAGAGATGGGGAATGAACATAATATATATACAGTATACAGTGTAATGGATATATCCCACATACCCAGCTTTCCAGTAACTGTACTGAGCAAGAGACATGGGGAATGAACATAATATATGTACAGTATACAGTGTAATGGATATACAGTATCCCACATACCCAGCTTTCCAGTAACTGTACTGAGCAAGAGATGGGGAATGAACATAATATATGTACAGTATACAGTGTAATGGATATATCCCACATACCCAGCTTTCCAGTAACTGTACTGAGCAAGAGATATGGGGAATGAACATAATATATGTACAGTACAGTGTAATGGATATATCCCACATACCCAGCTTTCCAGTAACTGTACTGAGCAAGAGACATGGGGAATGAACATGATATATGTACAGTACACAGTGTAATGGATATATCCCACATACCCAGCTTTCCAGTAACTGTACTGAGCAAGAGACATGGGGAATGAACATGATATATGTACAGTATACAGTGTAATGGATATATCCCACATACCCAGCTTTCCAGGAACTGTACTGAGCAAGAGACATGGGGAATGAACATAATATATGTACAGTATACAGTGTAATGGATATACAGTATCCCACATACTCAGCTTTCCAGTAACTTTCCTGAGCAAGAGACATGGGGAATGAACATGATATATATACAGTATACAGTGTAATGGATATATCCCACATACCCAGCTTTCCAGTAACTTTCCTGAGCAAGAGACATGGGGAATGAACATAATATATGTACAGTATACAGTGTAATGGATATATCCCACATACCCAGCTTTCCAGTAACTGTACTGAGCAAGAGACATGGGGAATGAACATGATATATGTACAGTATACAGTGTAATGGATATACAGTATCCCACATACCCAGCTTTCCAGTAACTGTACTGAGCAAGAGACATGGGGAATGAACATGATATATGTACAGTATACAGTGTAATGGATATATCCCACATACCCAGCTTTCCAGTAACTGTACTGAGCAAGAGATGGGGAATGAACATAATATATGTACAGTATACAGTGTAATGGATATATCCCACATACCCAGCTTTCCAGGAACTGTACTGAGCAAGAGACATGGGGAATGAACATGATATATGTACAGTACACAGTGTAATGGATATACAGTATCCCACATACCCAGCTTTCCAGTAACTTTCCTGAGCAAGAGACATGGGGAATGAACATGATATATGTACAGTATACAGTGTAATGGATATATCCCACATACCCAGCTTTCCAGGAACTGTACTGAGCAAGAGACATGGGGAATGAACATAATATATGTACAGTATACAGTGTAATGGATATATCCCACATACCCAGCTTTCCAGTAACTGTACTGAGCAAGAGATGGGGAATGAACATAATATATGTACAGTATACAGTGTAATGGAAATAGCCCACATACCCAGCTTTCCAGGAACTGTACTGAGCAAGAGACATGGGGAATGAACATGATATATGTACAGTATACAGTGTAATGGATATACAGTATCCCACATACCCAGCTTTCCAGTCACTGTACTGAGCAAGAGACATGGGGAATGAACATGATATATGTACAGTATACAGTGTAATGGATATATCCCACATACCCAGCTTTCCAGGAACTGTACTGAGCAAGAGACATGGGGAATGAACATAATATATATACAGTATACAGTGTAATGGATATATCCCACATACCCAGCTTTCCAGTAACTGTACTGAGCAAGAGATATGGGGAATGAACATAATATATGTACAGTACATTGTAATGGATATATCCCACATACCCAGCTTTCCAGGAACTGTACTGAGCAAGAGACATGGGGAATGAACATGATATATGTACAGTACACAGTGTAATGGATATATCCCACATACCCAGCTTTCCAGTAACTGTACTGAGCAAGAGACATGGGGAATGAACATGATATATGTACAGTACACAGTGTAATGGATATATCCCACATACCCAGCTTTCCAGTAACTGTACTGAGCAAGAGACATGGGGAATGAACATGATATATGTACAGTATACAGTGTAATGGATATATCCCACATACCCAGCTTTCCAGGAACTGTACTGAGCAAGAGACATGGGGAATGAACATAATATATGTACAGTATACAGTGTAATGGATATACAGTATCCCACATACTCAGCTTTCCAGTAACTTTCCTGAGCAAGAGACATGGGGAATGAACATGATATATATACAGTATACAGTGTAATGGATATATCCCACATACCCAGCTTTCCAGTAACTTTCCTGAGCAAGAGACATGGGGAATGAACATAATATATGTACAGTATACAGTGTAATGGATATATCCCACATACCCAGCTTTCCAGTAACTGTACTGAGCAAGAGACATGGGGAATGAACATGATATATGTACAGTATACAGTGTAATGGATATACAGTATCCCACATACCCAGCTTTCCAGTAACTGTACTGAGCAAGAGACATGGGGAATGAACATGATATATGTACAGTATACAGTGTAATGGATATATCCCACATACCCAGCTTTCCAGTAACTGTACTGAGCAAGAGATGGGGAATGAACATAATATATGTACAGTATACAGTGTAATGGATATATCCCACATACCCAGCTTTCCAGGAACTGTACTGAGCAAGAGACATGGGGAATGAACATGATATATGTACAGTACACAGTGTAATGGATATACAGTATCCCACATACCCAGCTTTCCAGTAACTTTCCTGAGCAAGAGACATGGGGAATGAACATGATATATGTACAGTATACAGTGTAATGGATATATCCCACATACCCAGCTTTCCAGGAACTGTACTGAGCAAGAGACATGGGGAATGAACATAATATATGTACAGTATACAGTGTAATGGATATATCCCACATACCCAGCTTTCCAGTAACTGTACTGAGCAAGAGATGGGGAATGAACACAATATATGTACAGTATACAGTGTAATGGAAATAGCCCACATACCCAGCTTTCCAGGAACTGTACTGAGCAAGAGACATGGGGAATGAACATGATATATGTACAGTATACAGTGTAATGGATATACAGTATCCCACATACCCAGCTTTCCAGTCACTGTACTGAGCAAGAGACATGGGGAATGAACATGATATATGTACAGTATACAGTGTAATGGATATATCCCACATACCCAGCTTTCCAGTAACTTTCCTGAGCAAGAGACATGGGGAATGAACATAATATATATACAGTATACAGTGTAATGGATATATCCCACATACCCAGCTTTCCAGTAACTGTACTGAGCAAGAGATATGGGGAATGAACATAATATATGTACAGTACAGTGTAATTGATATATTCCACATACCCAGCTTTCCAGTAACTGTACTGAGCAAGAGACATGGGGAATGAACATGATATATGTACAGTATACAGTGTAATGGATATATCTCACAAACCCAGCTTTCCAGGAACTGTACTGAGCAAGAGACATGGGGAATGAACATGATACATGTACAGTATACAGTGTAATGGATATACAGTTTCCCACATACCCAGCTTTCCAGTAACTGTACTGAGCAAGAGACATGGGGAATGAACATGATATATATACAGTATACAGTGTAATGGATATACAGTATCCCACATACCCAGCTTTCCAGTAACTGTACTGAGCAAGAGACATGGGGAATGAACATGATATATGTACAGTATACAGTGTAATGGATATATCCCACATACCCAGCTTTCCAGTAACTTTCCTGAGCAAGAAACATGGGGAATGAACATAATATATATACAGTATACAGTGTAATGGATATATCCCACATACCCAGCTTTCCAGTAACTGTACTGAGCAAGAGACATGGGGAATGAACATAATTATATGTATAGTATACAGTGTAATGGATATACAGTATCCCACATACCCAGCTTTCCAGTAACTGTACAGAGCAAGAGAGATGGGGAATGAACATAATATATGTACAGTATACAGTGTAATGGATATACAGTATCCCACATACCCAGCTTTCCAGTGACTGTACTGAGCAAGAGACATGGGGAATGAACATAATATATGTACAGTACAGTGTAATGGATATATCCCACATACCCAGCTTTCCAGTAATTGTACTGAGCAAGAGACATGGGGAATGAACATGATATATGTATAGTATACAGTGTAATGGATATACAGTATCCCACATACCCAGCTTTCCAGTAACTGTACTGAGCAAGAGACATGGGGAATGAACAGATATATGTACAGTATACAGTGTAATGGATATATCCCACATACCCAGCTTTCCAGTAACTGTACTGAGCAAGAGACATGGGGAATGAACATAATATATATACAGTGTACAGTGTAATGGATATACAGTATCCCACATACCCAGCTTTCCAGTAACTTTCCTGAGCAAGAGACATGGGGAATGAGCATAATATATGTACAGTATACAGTGTAATGGATATACAGTATCCCACATACCCAGCTTTCCAGTGACTGTACTGAGCAAGAGACATGGGGAATGAACATAATATATGTACAGTACAGTGTAATGGATATATCCCACATACCCAGCTTTCCAGTAATTGTACTGAGCAAGAGACATGGGGAATGAACATGATATATGTATAGTATACAGTGTAATGGATATACAGTATCCCACATACCCAGCTTTCCAGTAACTGTACTGAGCAAGAGACATGGGGAATGAACATAATATATGTACAGTGTACAGTGTAATGGATATACAGTATCCCACATACCCAGCTTTCCAGTAACTTTCCTGAGCAAGAGACATGGGGAATGAGCATAATATATGTACAGTATACAGTGTAATGGATATACAGTATCCCACATACCCAGCTTTCCAGTAACTGTACTGAGCAAGAGACATGGGGAATGAACATAATATATGTACAGTATACAGTGTAATGGATATACAGTATCCCACATACCCAGCTTTCCAGTAACTGTACTGAGCAAGAGACATGGGGAATGAACATGATATATGTACAGTATACAGTGTAATAGATATATCCCACATACCCAGCTTTCCAGTAACTTTCCTAAGCGATTAAATAGTTGGTGAATAAACATGATATATGTCTAATATATAAAGGATAAGGGGACCTCTTAGCGGACCATAAATCTGAGTTAAGTCTAAGGGTACGTCCACACGCTGCGGGTGTATGGCGTCTGGAATCCGTATGGACTTTGGCCGCTAAATGCGGCGGTATTCCAGAGTATATATACCAATTGGTCGGCGTATATATGGCAGTAATAGGGTGGAATAGCGGCGGTAGTTCCTTACCACCGCTAATTCCCGCAAGAAGCCGCGGCTGATATTTAGCCACGGTTTCTGCCATTCTAGCATGTCAAATTATCGGATGGATCCTGTCCGTCAAATTGACATGATGCGGTTGAGAATAACGGCAGTCCAGATCAATTTCCGGATGAAAATAATCCGACCAATGACATCAGTACTGGTTTTGCTGGCGGCTACGGATCAGCCGCCACAAATCCGGCATGTGTGGACGAGCCATAATTCTCATCTGTTAGGTAATTCTGTCACAGACTTCATGCTTGTTATTGCAATTGGCAAAATTAATTCCACCTTTTCTGCAGGTTTTGAGGTGCTTTTTTGGCGCTCTTATTTGCGGCAAAAGCGCCAAAAAATACACTGCTAAGATGTTGCAAGAGCGGTCTGACAGCGGTTCAATTCTAACCTATAAGCAATTTCCGTTTGTATTCCGCAAGAAATCCGAGCGGCAAATTGACAAGATGCGGTTGAAAATTGCCGCACTGCGGCCTGCTTTCCATGGCGGCAATTTTCCGCCCTGTGTGAACTGCTTTTTGCAGTTCACACAGGGTATAATGGAGGGCGTGGACGCAGTGGCATTTCCGTGCAAAACCTTGTGAAAAATCCACCACGTATGAACGTACACTTAAATGACTTGTCAAATTTACTATTTGCACTTCATTCACACTGCTGCTGTTTTTGTGGCCGCATTTGCGGTCCGTTCTTGCAAAAGTGGGACGCAATTGCGGCCGCTCGAAAGCGGAGTATGTGGAATATATATCCCTTACACTATATAGATATCATGTTCATTCCCCATCTAGCTTGCTCAGGAGAGCATCTCCCTCCCCCCCCCCCCCCCCCCCCCCACCAAGAGCAGCTCATACTGAATTGTTACATTGACTAGCAACACTGCACACAGAAATGCACCTTAATATTCCACTGTTAACCCTTTCCTCCCAGCAGTAACACACAACTCCTCACCTTGATATCATGGTGATTTATGGTCAGAATGACTTCAATGCGATCAGTGATTTCTATTCTAGCTCTGCTTACATAGATTTTATATCCACACTCAACTATAGGCCCCCTTCACACGTCCGTGAAAAACACGCACGTGTGTTACGGGCCGTTTTTTCGGGTCCGTGTCCCGTTTTTGTGTCCGTTTTTATGGTCCGTGTGGCACCTGTGTGAATTGCGTATGCTAGCCGTGTTTGTGTGCAGAACGTCCGTGTGTGCGTGTGGAATTAACGTGTATGTGTACGTGTAATGTCCGTGTGTAATGTCCGTGTGTGTGATGCACAATGTCGTTTATAAATGTCGGCTGACAGCAGACAGAGTTGCGCGATGAGAATGAACTCGGGTGAACTTCACCCGACTTCATCCTCATACCGCGGCTCTGTCTGTGAGTACTGATTAGCGGTCACCTGTGAAGGATTCACCAGTGACCACTAATCCCCCGATTGACTGAAGTGTCCCCCCCTCTCTCATACTCACCGATCCCCGATCACCGGCGCTGCACGGCATTCACACGGCTGCGGCGGCTTTTACTATTTTGAAAAAGCCGGCCGCTCATTAAACAATCTCCTATTCCCTGCTTTCCCCGCCCACCGGCGCCTATGATTGGTTACAGTGAGACACGCCCCCACGCTGAGTGACAGGTGTCACACTGCACCCAATCACAGCAGCCGGTGGGCGTGTCTATACTGTGCAGTAAAATAAATAAATAAATAATTAAAAAAAAACGGCGTGCGGTTCCCCCCAATTTAAAAGCCAGCCAGATAAAGCCATACGGCTGAAGGCTGGTATTCTCAGGATGGGGAGCTCCACGTTATGGGGAGCCCCCCACCCTAACAATATCAGTCAGCAGCCGCCCAGAATTGCCGCATACATTATATGCGACAGTTCTGGGGCTGTACCCGGCTCTTCCCGATTTGCCCTGGTGCCGTTGGCAAATCGGGGTAATAAGGAGTTATTGGCAGCCCATAGCTGCCAATAAGTCCTAGATTAATCATGTCAGGCGTCTATGAGACACCTTCCATGATTAATCTGTAAGTTACAGTAAAAAAACACACACACCCGAAAAAATCCTTTATTTGAAATAAAAAACACACACAAATTCCCTCATTACCAATTTATTAACCCCGACAAACCCTCCATGTCCGGCGTACTCCACGGACCTCCAGCGTCGCGTCCAGCTCTGCTGCATGGAGGTGACAGGAGCAGCAGAAGACACCGCCGCTCCGGTCACCTCCACACAGCAAATGAGGTGAGTAGCGCGATCAGCTGCTGTCAGTCAGGTAACTCGCGGCCACCGCTGGATCCAGCGGTGGCCGCGGGTAACCTCAGTGACAGCAGCTGATCGCGCTACTCATCTCATTTGCTGTGTGGAGGTGACCGGAGCGGCGGTGTCTTCTGCTGCTCCTGTCACCTCCATGCAGCAGAGCTGGACGCGACGCTGGAGGTCCGTGGAGTACGCCGGACATGGAGGGTTTGTCGGGGTTAATAAATTGGTAATGAGGGAATTTGTGTGTGTTTTTTATTTCAAATAAAGGATTTTTTCTGGTGTGTGTTTTTTTACTGTAACTTACAGATTAATCATGGAAGGTGTCTCATAGACGCCTGACATGATTAATCTAGGACTTATTGGCAGCTATGGGCTGCCAATAACTCCTTATTACCCCGATTTGCCAACGGCACCAGGGCAAATCGGGAAGAGCCGGGTACAGCCCCAGAACTGTCGCATATAATGAATGCGGCAATTCTGGGCGGCTGCTGACTGATATTGTTAGGGTGGGGGGCTCCCCATAACATGGAGCTCCCCATCCTGAGAATACCAGCCTTCAGCCGTATGGCTTTATCTGGCTGGCTTTTAAATTGGGGGGAACCGCACGCCGTTTTTTTTTAATTATTTATTTATTTATTTTACTGCACAGTATAGACACGCCCACCGGCTGCTGTGATTGGGTGCAGTGTGACACCTGTCACTCAGCGTGGGGGCGTGTCTCACTGTAACCAATCATAGGCGCCGGTGGGCGGGGAAAGCAGGGAATACGAGATTGTTTAATGGGCGGCCGGCTTTTTCAAAATAGTAAAAGCCGCCGCAGCAGTGAGAATGCCGTGCAGCGCTGCGCCGGAGATCGGGGAACGGTAAGTATGAGAGAGGGGGGGAAACTGACCGACAGACTGTGAGAGAGGGACAGACAGACAGAGAGACCGACAGAGAGACAGAGAGACTGACCGACGGACTCAGGGAGATTGACCGACATACACAGAAATAGAAAGAATAGCCGACATCACTAGAAATAAAAACACCAAACGGACACGGACTATAGGTATATGCATACGTGTTTACTAACGTGTGTGCACATACCCATAGACTTTCATTGTGTCCACGTGTGCGTGCTCCGTGCAGATAACGGACATGCATCCGTGCCAAACGCAAACACATACGGATCACGGACACGCACACACGGACATAATGAAATAACGGACGTGTGACCACAATCATAGATTAACATTGGTGCACGTTTGGCCGTGTCTCCGGTATATACGGAAACGGACCAAACACGCACGTGTATCACGGACGTGTGAAGGGGGCCATAGGCTGTTCTTCATATTTTGGGGCTGTTAGTCAGATATACTAGCTTGTGCCTGTATAGTATTGGTGTAGATGGGAGTGTAGGGCATGGGTTACATGGCACTGTGGTGGGATACTGATGGGAGGTATTGGTGCTGTGTTTGATGCTTCTACTGGGTATTTTCCTACAAATACTGTAACAGCTCACTGCTTAGAACGATCCTTCCCAGCTCTATAATATATTGTATATACCCCACAATGCAGGCTCGCACACACATTTGTCTCAAGTGTGTTGTAGGGACACAGATACAGTCTTGGTCATGTCACTTAGCAGTAGTGGTGTACAGGGTCTTAGCAGTAAAGAGTATTCCATATTTCTGCCAGATACCCACAGAGATATTGAAATCTGAAAAAAGAGACTTCTGCTCATTGAAGGTAAGAACTGCTCACATAGGGTTCAACTCCACAGCAAACGAGTGCTCTAGCCCTGGCATCTCAGCAGGTATATTCCCTACTCCACAGCAAACGTGTGCTCTAGCCCTGGCATCTCAGCAGGTATATTCCCTACTCCACAGCAAACGCGTGCTCTAGCCCTGGCATCTCAGCAGGTATATTCCCTACTCCACAGCAAACGCGTGCTCTAGCCCTGGCATCTCAGCAGGGACATTCCCTACTCCACAGCAAACGTGTGCTCTAGCCCTGGCATCTCAGCAGGGATATTCCCTACTCCACAGCAAACGAGTGCTCTAGCCCTGGCATCTCAGCAGGTATATTCCCTACTCCACAGCAAACGTGTGCTCTAGCCCTGGCATCTCAGCAGGGACATTCCCTACTCCACAGCAAACGCGTGCTCTAGCCCTGGCATCTCAGCAGGGATATTCCCTACTCCACAGCAAACGCGTGCTCTAGCCCTGGCATCTCAGCAGGGATATCCCCTACTCCACAGCAAACGCGTGCTCTAGCACTGGCATCTCAGCAGGGACATTCCCTACTCCACAGCAAACGCGTGCTCTAGCCCTGGCATCTCAGCAGGGATATCCCCTACTCCACAGCAAACGCGTGCTCTAGCCCTGGCATCTCAGCAGGCATATCCCCTACTCCACAGCAAACGCGTGCTCTAGCCCTGGCATCTCAGCAGGGATATTCCCTACTCCACAGCAAACGCGTGCTCTAGCCCTGGCATCTCAGCAGGGACATTCCCTACTCCACAGCAAACGCGTGCTCTAGCCCTGGCATCTCAGCAGGGATATTCCCTACTCCACAGCAAACGTGTGCTCTAGCACTGGCATCTCAGCAGGGACATTCCCTACTCCACAGCAAACGCGTGCTCTAGCCCTGGCATCTCAGCAGGGATATTCCCTACTCCACAGCAAATGCGTGCTCTAGCCCTGGCATCTCAGCAGGTATATTCCCTACTCCACAGCAAACGTGTGCTCTAGCACTGGCATCTCAGCAGGGATATCCCCTACTCCACAGCAAACGCGTGCTCTAGCCCTGGCATCTCAGCAGGCATATCCCCTACTCCACAGCAAACGCGTGCTCTAGCCCTGGCATCTCAGCAGGGACATTCCCTACTCCACAGCAAACGCGTGCTCTAGCCCTGGCATCTCAGCAGGGACATTCCCTACTCCACAGCAAACGCGTGCTCTAGCCCTGGCATCTCAGCAGGGATATTCCCTACTCCACAGCAAACGCGTGCTCTAGCCCTGGCATCTCAGCAGGGACATTCCCTACTCCACAGCAAACGTGTGCTCTAGCCCTGGCATCTCAGCAGGCATATCCCCTACTCCACAGCAAACGCGTGCTCTAGCCCTGGCATCTCAGCAGGGACATTCCCTACTCCACAGCAAACGTGTGCTCTAGCACTGGCATCTCAGCAGGGATATTCCCTACTCCACAGCAAACGCGTGCTCTAGCCCTGGCATCTCAGCAGGCATATCCCCTACTCCACAGCAAACGCGTGCTCTAGCCCTGGCATCTCAGCAGGGACATTCCCTACTCCACAGCAAACGCGTGCTCTAGCCCTGGCATCTCAGCAGGCATATCCCCTACTCCACAGCAAACGCGTGCTCTAGCCCTGGCATCTCAGCAGGGATATTCCCTACTCCACAGCAAACGCGTGCTCTAGCCCTGGCATCTCAGCAGGTATATTCCCTACTCCACAGCAAACGCGTGCTCTAGCCCTGGCATCTCAGCAGGGACATTCCCTACTCCACAGCAAACGCGTGCTCTAGCCCTGGCATCTCAGCAGGCATATCCCCTACTCCACAGCAAACGCGTGCTCTAGCACTGGCATCTCAGCAGGGACATTCCCTACTCCACAGCAAACGTGTGCTCTAGCACTGGCATCTCAGCAGGGATATTCCCTACTCCACAGCAAACGCGTGCTCTAGCCCTGGCATCTCAGCAGGTATATTCCCTACTCCACAGCAAACGCGTGCTCTAGCCCTGGCATCTCAGCAGGGACATTCCCTACTCCACAGCAAACGCGTGCTCTAGCCCTGGCATCTCAGCAGGGATATCCCCTACTCCACAGCAAACGCGTGCTCTAGCACTGGCATCTCAGCAGGGACATTCCCTACTCCACAGCAAACGTGTGCTCTAGCCCTGGCATCTCAGCAGGGATATTCCCTACTCCACAGCAAACGCGTGCTCTAGCCCTGGCATCTCAGCAGGGATATTCCCTACTCCACAGCAAACGCGTGCTCTAGCCCTGGCATCTCAGCAGGGATATTCCCTACTCCACAGCAAACGCGTGCTCTAGCACTGGCATCTCAGCAGGCATATCCCCTACTCCACAGCAAACGCGTGCTGTAGCCCTGGCATCTCAGCAGGGACATTCCCTACTGCACAAGTGTGTCTGGGACATAACTCAGGGCACCCAGACAGAAGGCAGAGGGGAGCCTGAGCAGCTGAGCCTATATGTTGTGTGCATTAGAACAGGCCGGCGATTACAGGGTAACATGACAAATGTCCGGCTTGCATTATGACTAGAACATGACAATATCCCTTTAAGTACTAACTTATGATGCGTTCCTAAGCAGTTCATGTTATATGCTCTACATTTCATTTTCTGCATACTTTACAAGTAGTAGAATTTGCTTTGCTATAGGCAACTGGATTTTCACAATGAAAAGGCGAAGGATAACGCCCGAAAAAGACGCCATACCTTATGTCAGTGCCATCACTGACAAACCTGGACTGACCATGAAATGCATCAATCCCCTTAAAGGTGAGTTAAAACAAGTTTTAACTAAATTGCCTTAATATTGTCATGCATTAGAATGACTGTCTTAGGTAATGATAAATATTTTCTACAGGAAGAGGAGTGTTTGCTGAAACTGAAATCGAAAAAGGGAGTTTTGTTGCAGAATATCGAGGCGAGCTCATCAATTTCGATGAGAGCCAGAAAATTTTAAGAACTTCGTGTACGAATTTCAGTGGAATGAAAAAATATGGTGGTAAGTAATCAGTTTTTTTAATGCATTTTAGAGGGTATCCATCTTTCCCTAGTTGATAGCCAGTCCCGATTATGTCCTGTCTCTGCTGATCATGTGAATCCATTGCAGTCAGTTACTGAGGCAGCATCATTTTTGAAACATCAGGTAACATAAAGAAGCACCCTTAGGGCTAAGACACAGATCAAAAAAAAATTCGGATCCGAATTTCGGGTCTGAATTTGCGCAATTTCGGATCCGAAATTTTTTTTGGACATCCAAAATTCGGATGTAAATTAAATGGGAAAATGAAAAAAAATAAATAAAAATTTCGGCCTGAAATTCGGTTCCGTTTACAAGTACAACCGAATTTTGGACTGAAATTTTTTTTCACATTTATTATAATGGGGCTGAAATTCAGTCTGAAAATGAAAATTCGGACATGCATCCGAATTTTTTTTTTGGATCGGCCGAAAAAAATTCGGACGTGTGTTTTACCCCATTGAAATCAATGCATTTCAATGGGGTCCGAATTTCGGATCCGAAATCTGAAATATTTTCAGATGTATTTTAGCCCTTAAGAGGGCAATATGAATAGGGGTTAGTTTGCTATTTAATAGCTATAGCAGGTAGATTAAGGCTGTGTGCACACATTGCGTTTTTTACCGCGGAAACGCTGCGTTTAGAACCGCAGCGTTTCAGTGGCAAATTGCATGCGTTCAGCTTTCCCAGCAAAGTGTATGAGAAAGCCGAAAAATCAGTGCACACGCTGCGTTTCTAAACGCAGCGTTTTGGATGCCAAAAATCGGTGCGGAAAGAAAAGCAGCATGTCACTTCTTTTGTGCGTTGTGGCTGCGTTCTCTCCCCCATTGAATCAATGATGTGGGTCAGAACGCAGCTACACCGCAGTGAGCTGCTTTTTTGTTGCGGTCCACGGGCTTTGTCGGCACACAGAACGCAGGCATTTACCTGGAAGTGAGGTCAAGAGGTTTCCTGTTGACCTCACTTCCTGGCAAAGTCCTGGAAAGCGCCCGGTGTCGCCAAAGTGCCCGCCCCGACCCCTGACCCACCCCCCCCTCCCGAAAATCCAACATGGCCGCGCGCACAGTAGCGCACCGGCCGCCCTGCTCCTATGATTTCTGTCGCATGTGCCTTGAGACATGCGACAGAAAAATGCCCCCCAGGCCCTGCCAGGTCACCCCCTATTCCCCCGGTATTCCCCCTTACCTGTCTGGTCGCAGCGCTGATCCCCCGCGGCCCCCTCCTCCTTCACAGCAGACGCCGGTCAGTGCGGTCACATGAGCAGAGCAGCTGACAGCCAGCACTGTGTTCAGAGAGCTGTGCTGGCTGCTCGCACTCTGCAGCTGTGACCCGGGGAGAGTGGGTGCAGATTTTTGGCACCCACTCTCCTCAAATGGAGGGTCTGCCCTCCTAGAAAATGGGGGATACGTTCCCTGAACGTGACCCCATATTCTAGAAGGTCCAGAGCCGACGTGGGACATCCAAATGGATTTCTGCGGACCCATTTTTTTCACATTTTTTGATTAAATTGGAGAACAAGGGAATGATTTGGGGAGTGTTTTTTCTAATAAAAATTTGTTGTCATTTTTTTTTGCTTTTGTTAACTGTCAATTAGTTATGTCTAGTATCTGATAGACGCCGTGACATCACTAATTGCTGGGCTTGATGCCAGGTGACATTACACATCTGGTATCAACCCCTTATTACCCCGTTTGCCAACGCACCAGGGCGCGGGATGAGTTGGGGCGAAGCGCCAGGATTGGCGCATCTAATGGATGCGCCACTTCTGGGGCAGCTGTGGCCTGCTATTTTTAGGCTGGGAAGAGTCCAATAACCATGGCTCGTCCCACCCTGAGAATACCAGACCCCAGCTGTCAGCTTCACCTTGGCTGGTGATCTAATTTGGGGGGACCCCACGTTATTTTTTTTTAAATTCTTTTTTTATAAATAAAAAAAAAAAGCCTGGGGAGCCCTCCAAATTGATCACCAGACAAGATGAAGCTGCCAGCTGTGGTTTGCAGGCTACAGCTGTCTGCTTTACCCTGACTGGCTATCAAAAATAGGGGGGACCCCACGCCATTTTTTTCATTGTTTGTTTTTTTTTTTTGGATAAATACTAAGCTAGGCACCCTTTAGTGCCACATGAAAGGTACTAAAGGTGCCAGCTTAGAATATGCAGGCGGGGGTGGGACGTTATATATATTTGACATCCATTTATCCATTGACGCTTTTTAGGCTGTGTGCCCACAATCAGGTTTTGCAGTGGCTTGGGCGCTGAGTGTTTTCCCTGCGTCCATAACGCTGCGTTGTGCAGTAGAAGCACAGTGGAAGGATTTTTGGAGATCCCATGCCCACTGTGCTTCTTTTCTCCGCAGCATAAACTGACCGGTGGCGTGGCTTCCCGAGGATCAGCATGTCAATTTATGCTGCGGAGACGAGAGTGTTCTCTGCAGGTAGAATAGAGCTAAAGTCCACAGCAGCCTGAACCCAAATCGTGGGCATGGGCAGCTGCGTTCTCCCGTGGACAACACTCACATCTCTGCAAGAAGGCTGACACTGTGTACTAGATGCCGTGTCGCTGGATCATGGCCACATAGCCTTAGGCCTCTTTCACACGTCAGTGATTCTGGTACGTTTGTGCTTTTTTTTTTAAACGTACCAGAATCACTGACATACGCAGACCCATTATAATGAATGGGTCTGCTCACACGTCAGTGATTTTTCACTGCACGTGTCTCCGTGCGGCGTACCCGCGTGTGCGTGATTGCCGCATGGAGACATGTCCATTTTTTTCTGGCATCACTGATGTTCCATGGACCACGCAGTGGTGTGGTCCGTGAAACACGTGCCAGAAAAAAACGTGCTTTTAAAATAAAAATCATTTTTACTCACCCGGCGTCCAGCGATGTCCTCTGCAGCCCGTGCAGCTTGCTGCTTCTGAGCCGGCTCATTACTGTCGTGCATATTCATGATGCGCGACACAGCCGACCCGGAAGCAGCTGCTGCGGGGGTCAGCGCCGGCCGGATGCTGCACCGCGGGAGCGATCAGCACCATGGAGAGCGGGAGCGGGCGCAGGTGAGTTGATTACTAAGTGCAATCACGGGCCACGGAGAACGGAGCCCGGATTGCACTTAGACAACCCACGTGTGCCGCACACGGAGGGACATGTGCATGTTTTACACGCCAGTGAAAAACGTCAGTGTTTTTCACTGATGTGTGAAACGGGCCTAAAAGTGAGAATATTGTTGCTACAGCAACATTTTGGGTGAAGTAGCTGTGGATTCAAAATGCTTAATATACTCCTGACTAAAATCCTTGATGGGTGCAGATTCCAAAATGGGGTCACTTGTGGGGGTTTTCTGACGTATAGGTACCCAAGGGGCCCTGCTAATGTGACATGGTGCGCGAAGTTTATTTCAACTTTTCCAAAATTCAAATGGTGCTCCTTCCATTGCAAGCCCTCCCATTTATCCAAACAGAATGTGGAGAAGAAGGAAATGACATCACAGGTTTTTTTTTCCAAAGGTCTGTGTTCAACCAACTTTATTAACACTGACAAGTCTTAAAAAACGCACCTAAAAAAACGCATGAAAAACGCATGAAAAATGCATGCGTTTTCGATGCGTTTTTCTCAAAAAGCATTGTTTACAATTCTCCCCTCTGCCAGAGGGTGCGTTTTTTTCCGCGCTGAAAAAAAAGCAACGTGTGCATATAGCCTTAGGGCTTTTAAACATATTGGTATACCCAGAAATCTCTCATTACAGTGAAGATGTAGCCTCTCTGACTTTACCAGCACAACAAAGGCAGCAAAATGTCTAAATTAAAAGCAGAGATGTATACTTTCCCTTTCCATGGCTGTTGGCAGTTTAGCTAGCATCAAACTGGTGAAAAATTCCTTTAATAGATGTCAACCAGTGTCATTTCTTATGTTAAGATGACTGTAACAAGGGAATTTTGTCACCAGTTTTTCAGTGTGGAGTTCTCTCACTGTTTGGTAGGCACGGTGGTCAGACAGCAGAAACCAACTTAGGTTATTTAATTATAGAGATTTAAAGGAGTTCTGTCAGGGCAAAAAAAGAAATTATACTCCCCTGCTCCTGCAGACGCTGCCAGCAGTCCATGGGTCCGTCCTCTGGTCGGCAGCGCTGTGGTGTCACTGTCCTGACACTGCCTGGCCTGGAGTGCTTCCGGGTCGGGCTGTGTGCAGCGTCTTTTTGCGTCATATGACGCGTCAGGGGCAGGCTCCAATCCCCTGATGACACACTGTTGTTCCCACCCACCAGCGCCTCACAAATGTGAGCAGGGACTACTAAGTTCAAAGTCCCTGTTCTTCCCACCCACTTTGACGTGCTGGTGGGTGGGAACACATGGAAACTCCATGTGCGTCAATGTGGAAAGGGACAGCCGGTAAAGCCTTCTGCAGTGACACTGTAGGAGTGTTCCCAGGCTGTCCCTGCCCACCGTGTCTCCAAAGAGTGTATCCTTGGGTTTGCCTTCCATCTGGCACTATGGTCTGTACGCCAGAGGGCAGGGATACCTTGAGGCAGGCTGTTCCCTGCTAGTAGTATTATCTGGACACCTTCCCCTCTTCTGAGCACTTTGGTGCTTGCTCATCACAATTTATATGCAAATGAGCTCCACAAGCAGGATTAGGGTACCGTCACACTTTAACCTGATGTTTACCTTAGTTACCAGTGTCCGCAGCTTCCAGACGCCGGCTCTGTGCAAGCGCAGCGTCGCTTGCACGTCGCTGCTGGCTGGGGGCTGGTCACTGGTGAGATCTGCCTGTTTGACAGCTCACCAGCGACCATGTAGCGACGCAGCAGCGATCCTGACCAGGTCAGATCGCTGGTGGTATCGCTGCTGCGTCGCTAAAGTGTGACGGTACCCTAACTTGTGTCCGCAATTATCATTACCCTTTGCTTGCGAGCCCAATAAATCTACGCCACACAATGTCGTAGAGTTTTAGAAAAGGTTGTATTGTATAATTACAATGGACGAGGTTAAATACCTCCAATTATATCATATGGTGAGGTAACAAAACATCTGTTAATTTACAGAAGATAATTGGTTAGTATATATAAACATGGGTTATATTCGTCATGTGGGCTCCATTTCAACGAATTTCAGTTTAGTTATGAGTACACAGTACCAATGCAGCATCCTACCTTTGGAGGCAGTATTGGACAAAGAAATTACTAAGAAAATGATATGGTTACACAGAAAACTGGTTAACAAGTATACTAAGTGTTTATACGTCAACTTATCCTGGGTCTTAATGTCCAACGATAGCCACATAGGCAATATAGATAGACTACTTAGGACATTACAGAATGTGCTGAACACTTTGTGTTTAGAGAAAGCAGAGTTAAAGGTCACAGTCTTCTAGACATCTAATAAGAGACTTGACTACACATTGAACAATACTTTAGAACTATAGAACTTATCTATCTAGTGAATTCATAGATATTTCCACAACAAGGTCATGCACCAAGTGGGGACATTCACCACATCCAGACTTAATTTCCAACATTCAAAGCACCCTGCCTCTTCCTTTCAGGTCACGGTGCTCGTGGGGACATACTCACACACATTTCAGGTCATGCACCAAGTGGGGACATTCACCACATCCAAACTTCATTTCCAACATTCAAAGAACCCTGCCTCTTCCTTTCAGGTCACGGTGCTCGCGGGGACATACTCACACACATTTCAGGTCATGCACCAAATGGGGACATTCACCACATCCAGACTTCATAACCAACATTCGAAGCACCCTGCCTCTTCCTTTCAGGTCACGGTGCTCGTGGGGACATACTCACACACATTTCAGGTCATGCACCAAGTGGGGACATTCACCACATCCAGACTTCATAACCAACATTCAAAGCACCCTGCCTCTTCCTTTCAGGTCACGGTGCTCGTGGGGACATACTCACACACATTTCAGGTCATGCACCAAATGGGGACATTCACCACATCCAGACTTCATAACCAACATTCAAAGCACCCTGCCTCTTCCTTTCAGGTCACGGTGCTCGTGGGGACATACTCACACACATTTCAGGTCATGCACCAAATGGGGACATTCACCACATCCAGACTTCATAACCAACATTCAAAGCACCCTGCCTCTTCCTTTCAGGTCACGGTGCTCGTGGGGACATACTCACACACATTTCAGGTCATGCACCAAATGGGGACATTCACCACATCCAGACTTCATAACCAACATTCAAAGCACCCTGCCTCTTCCTTTCAGGTCACGGTGCTCGTGGGGACATACTCACACACATTTCAGGTCATGCACCAAGTGGGGACATTCACCACATCCAAACTTCATTTCCAACATTCAAAGCACCCTGCCTCTTCCTTTCAGGTCACGGTGCTCGCGGGGACATACTCACACACATTTCAGGTCATGCACCAAATGGGGACATTCACCACATCCAGACTTCATAACCAACATTCAAAGCACCCTGCCTCTTCCTTTCAGGTCACGGTGCTCGTGGGGACATACTCACACACATTTCAGGTCATGCACCAAATGGGGACATTCACCACATCCAGACTTCATAACCAACATTCAAACCACCCTGCCTCTTCCTTTCAGGTCACGGCGCTTGTGGGGACATACTCACACACATTTCAGGTCATGCACCAAATGGGGACATTCACCACATCCAGACTTCATAACCAACATTCAAAGCACCCTGCCTCTTCCTTTCAGGTCACGGTGCTCGTGGGGACATACTCACACACATTTCAGGTCATGCACCAAGTGGGGACATTCACCACATCCAAACTTCATTTCCAACATTCAAAGAACCCTGCCTCTTCCTTTCAGGTCACGGTGCTCGCGGGGACATACTCACACACATTTCAGGTCATGCACCAAATGGGGACATTCACCACATCCAGACTTCATAACCAACATTCAAAGCACCCTGCCTCTTCCTTTCAGGTCACGGTGCTCGAGGGGACATACACACATTTCAGGTCATGCACCAAATGGGGACATTCACCACATCCAGACTTCATAACCAACATTCAAAGCACCCTGCCTCTTCCTTTCAGGTCACGGTGCTCGTGGGGACATACTCACACACATTTCAGGTCATGCACCAAGTGGGGACATTCACCACATCCAGACTTCATAACCAACATTCAAAGCACCCTGCCTCTTCCTTTCAGGTCACGGTGCTCGTGGGGACATACTCACACACATTTCAGGTCATACACCAATCACACGATTTGTCTTTAGTGTTGAAAATGCTGATTGGTGGGGTGCAGACATCTGACACTCCCACTAATCTGCTATTCATCGATGTCTCCCTGACAGAACCAGAAGCAGATGGCTTTGTTCACTGTGTAATGGATCTGCCAGGTTAATTTAGCTCAGTTCAGAGTCACTAGTATGGGAGCTGAGCTGCTGCAGTCTGGCATGGCCACTGCATAGTAAATTTAGCTATCTGCTTCGGGCTCCTTTCACAATGTAGATCTTGCTATGGTGGCTCTACACCCTCTGATCAGATTCAAGCCTATCCTGACGATATTGCATTAACATGCAAAACTCAAAAACTCATTTAAAAGGAAACCTGTCAGGTGGAATATACACAATAACTTACAGATTGAGAAAAAGAAATCTTGTGTGGCATGGCGCACCAGTGAGAAGCGCTGGTGCGCCATGCCACACAAGGCATTTACATTTGCTGTACAGCTGCCATTGTTCGCTGCACAGCGAATGTAAATAGAACATGGCCGGTTCTATTGAGCTAGACGCGCCCTATTGTATTTGCAGAGGCGAATATAAATAGAACGTGGCCAAGATTTTAATGGAACGCGGCCGCTTCTATTCAGCCGTCCGTGTTCTATTGTATATGCAGGACTGCCCGCGGCTAAAGTAAATTTGCCATGATTTATTTACTTTATTTACAGGTTTGTGTCCTGTCTTACTATGTAGGCGCAGAAAACAGACAGGCTGTTGCATTTCCTGGCCGACCCTGCTGGTGCTGGCTTGTTCTCAGCCGATCCAGCACATGAGGACTGTAGGAGGGCTCAGGGTATCTACAGGAGGGCATACAGGAGGTGACTTACAGGCTGGCTATAGGAGGGCGCAGAAGGGCACAGGCTGCTACATTTCCCGGCTAACCCTGCCGGTGCCAACTTGTTCTTGGCCAACCCAGCATAGGAGGGCACAGGGTACCTACAGGCTGGCTACAGGAGGGTACAGGGGACTTACATACTGGTTACAGAAGAGCAGTGGGGGGCTACAGAGGGGCACAGGCTGCTGTATTTCCCACCCTCGGCTTATATGAGGGTCAAAGTTTTTTCCCACTTTTTTATGTTAAAAGTCAGGGGGGTTGGCTTATACACGAGTATATACAGTATTTATTTTATATATATATATATATATATATATATATATATATATATATATATATATATAATCTTTTTCTTCTTTGGAACAAATTCAGCACCAAAGTGAGTCAGAGCTTGGGCAGGACCATAAACTAAAGAAATCAGAAGGCATGTGTTCTTTTAAATTTTATATTGTTGTATTGGAATACTATATCATTAAATTCTCATATATTGATATGAAAACCGGTATTTTAAAATATATATATTTTTTTTATTTTTCAGGCCGAAAACCTGTAAAGAAGATACCTTGGAACAGGGAGGAAGTGAAGGCTATAGAGAAACATATGATTAAATTTATTCATAAATGTAAAAGTGCCTGGAAAAAATGACTGTGTGGCATGTATCGCTGCAGAACCATCTGCACTGAAAGACAGAAACTGGCTTGCTGTTAAGTTTTACATAAAGAACCGCATAACAGCTCTAAAACGCAATCCGATAGAATAAACACAACATTTTGAGCCAGGCACCGGGTTTTAAGTTTGGTTAAATTATAGGTTAGCATACTAGAAAAGAACAAAAGAAATTTAATTCTACCTAAAACCTAACAGTTCTATCCCCTACTCTGAGCCTCAAACTCATGGGGCTTATAGTAGGTGGAACAGGAAATCCGGGGATGTATTTTTTATACTTGCCCCCATTCCCATACTGTGCTAGTCCACAGTCAGTAGATGCACAAGAACAATGACTCTTTTCATTCTATTCTCTATGGGAAAGCAGAGTGAAAAGTCACTTTTCTGTTTATGCTCAGACTTTGGAACGACACAGTGCAAGAATTTACTATAGGGGTATAAAATGGCAGTTGTTACACGGATATAAAATGAAAAGTTTTTATTAACAATAAATACTAGACCATGGTAATGTGGCAACGTTTCGTGCTACAAGCCCTTTGTCAAGCCGTAACATAAAATGCGCAGGGTCTAGAATGATAAAATACATATAATCAATTAAAATATTAATAAACACAAAAGAAGATATAAAAAAGTTTACATGTCGTACATACTATAAATGAAACCGGGGTATCTTGATTCTGAATCATAAACACACAATTATGTATATACACATATACACACATGTACATATGTCGTATCTCCACTAAATAATAGTACATCATAAATCATTTGTTTGTTGAATTAGTCATAGAAAATCCATTGATACACAGATATGCATTGGCTATTACCTTAAGCAGTGTATAATACCATAATATGTCCAGTTACATTATTCTATATAGGGGAGAGAGTTAAGAAACAGGTCCCAGTGACTCCTGTACAATAATGAGTTTTCAAAGATAGTGAGAAATAGCTTACCTAGAGTGCTTTGGTTATGTGACCAACGGCCCCATAGTGTAAAGTGCAGAGCTTCAGAGCAGTTGATAGGCAACACCTAAAAGTTAGCCAGAGTATTACAGACCGTTGTAAGGCTACGGTACACCCCACGTGGATGCCGGAGCCCGCTGCACCTAAGAGGCACGGGCTCCTTTGCTGCCCACACGCACACGCTGCTGTGACTCCGCATCACCCCTCAGATAGGTAAGATCACTCTTCACCAAGGGTCTCCTGTGGGTCTAATGCTTCTATACACGTGAGGACCGTAGCCTTACAACGCCCTGTAATACTCTAGCTAACTTTTAGGTGTTGCCTATCAACTGCTCTGAAGCTCTACACTTTACACTATGGGGCCGTTGGTCACATAACCAAAGCACTCTAGGTAAGCTATTCCTCACTATCTTTGAAAACTCATTATTGTACAGGAGTCACTGGGACCTGTTTCTTAACTCTCTCCCCTATATAGAATAATGTAACTGGACATATTATGGTATTATATACTGCTTAAGTTAATAGCCTATGCATATCTGTGTATCAATGGATTTTCTATGACTAATTCAACAAACAAATGATTTATGATGTACTATTATTTAGTGGAGATACGACATATGTACATGTGTGTATATGTGTATATACATAATTGTGTGTTTATGATTCAGAATCAAGATACCCCGGTTTCATTTATAGTATGTACGACATGTAAACTTTTTTATATCTTCTTTTGTGTTTATTAATATTTTAATTGATTATATGTATTTTATCATTCTAGACCCTGCGCATTTTATGTTACGGCTTGACAAAGGGCTTGTATCCCGAAACGTTGCCACATTACCATGGTCTAGTATTTATTGCCACATATTTCAAAGAAAAGATCGACCAAACCAGACAAGTCTTTTCTGCTGAACCACCACAACCCCTTCATATAACAGACCACTGCTCCTCCCCCATAAACTTCCTCCCCACCATCACCGAAGGAGAGCTTGCACATCTTCTCTCAAAAGCACACCTCACTACATGCGCACTTGACCCCATCCCATCCCACCTCCTCCCCAACCTCACCACTATCCTTATTCCAGCCTTATCCCATCTCTTCAACCTATCTCTAACAACTGGTACCTTCCCTTCTGCCTTTAAGCATGCAACAGTCACACCTATCCTAAAGAAACCTTCCCTCGACCCAACCTCTACTACCAGCTATCGACCCATATCGCTACTCCCACTTGCCTCAAAACTCCTGGAACAGCACGTCCATGCTGAACTTTCCTCCCACCTCTCCTCTAACTCTCTCTTTGACAACCTACAGTCCGGCTTCCGTCCACATCATTCCACTGAAACTGCCCTGACTAAATCACAAATGACTTACTTACCGCCAAAGCTAACAACCACTTCTCTGTACTTCTACTTCTAGACCTATCCTCAGCCTTTGACACTGTTGACCACTCCCTGCTACTACAGATCCTCTCTTCCCTTGGTGTCAGAGATCTCGCCCTCTCTTGGATCTCTTCATACCTCTCCAACCGCACTTTTAGTGTCTCCCATTCCCACACAACCTCTTCATCCCGTTCTCTCTCTGTTGGTGTCCCTCAAGGCTCTGTCCTGGGACCCTTACTTTTTTCTATCTATACATTTGGCCTGGGACAACTCATAAAGTCCCATGGCTTTCAGTACCACCTATATGCCGATGACACTCAGATCTACCTCTCTGGTCCAGATGTCACATCTCTGCTGTCCAGAATCCCAGAGTGCCTATCTGCTATATCTTCCTTCTTTTCCTCTCGCTTTCTAAAGCTTAACGTGGCCAAAACTGAACTGATCATCTTTCCTCCATCTCCCCTACACTCTCCACCTGACCTATCCATTACAATTAATAACATCACGCTCTCCCCAGCACCCAAAGTTCGGTGCCTCGGAGTGACCTTTGACTCTGCCCTGTCCTTCATACCGCACATCCAATCCCTCACCACCTCCTGCCGTTTTCAACTCAAAAATATCTCCAGAATCCGCCCTTTCCTCAATCCCCAATCTACAAAAATGCTAGTGCATGCCCTCATAATCTCCCGCATCGACTACTGCAACATCCTCCTCTGTGGTCTCCCTGCTAACACACTCGCCCCTCTCCAGTCCATCCTTAACTCTGCTGCCCGAATGATCCACCTCTCTCCTCAATACCACCCCGCTTCTCCTCTCTGCAAGACCCTCCACTGGCTCCCAATCGTCTATCGTATCCAATTCAAACTACTAACCCTGACCTACAAAGCTATCCATAATCTGTCTCCTCCATATATCTCTGAACTAATCTCTCGCTACACTCCAAAACGTAACCTCCGGTCCTCCCAAGATCTCCTTCTCTCCTCCTCTCTCATTCGCTCCTCATGCAACCGACTCCAAGACTTCTCCCGAGCATCCCCAGTCTCCTGGAACTCACTGCCTCAACACATCAGACTATCTACTACACTTGCAAACTTCAAACGGACTCTGAAAACTCATCTGTTCAGAAATGCCTATAATCTACAATGACGCCACTGCCCCACCATCGTGCGGAGCTGCCGCCCCACCACCGTGCGGAGCTGCCGCCCCACCACCGTGCGGAGCTGCCGCCCCACCACCGTGCGGAGCTGCCGCCCCACCACCGTGCGGAGCTGCCGCCCCACCACCGTGCGGAGCTGCCGCCCCACCACCGTGCAGAGCTGCCGCCCCACCACCGTGCGGAGCTGCCGCCCCACCTACACCCCACCTACTGTCTCCTCCCCAAAATCCTTTAGGATGTAAGCCCGCAAGGGCAGGGCCCTCTTCCCTCTGTACCAGTCTGTCTATTGTAACTTGTATATGTATTCTGTATGTAACCCCCTCATGTACAGCACCATGGAATCAATGGTGCTCTATAAATAAACAATAATAATAATAAATAATAATTGTTAATAAAAACTTTTCATTTTATATCCGTCTAACAACTGTCATGTTATACCCCTATAGTAAATTTAGACCTACAGAAGTAATGGTTCCATCGACTTGATCGTGGGTGACTTTATTGGTTCTCTTGTTGTAAACTCTACGGAAACACGTATCAGTTTTCCGGTATACACCATGCGGTCCCACCACCAAGTGTGGGGTAGCCATTTAATTTGGCCAAGTCCTTCCAGGGGGTTATTGTGTGTATATATTTTTTACTGCTTTGGTCATCCCCAAGTGGCACCACTCTTTCCTTCCTTTTTAGTCAACTATTTTTGCTTTAGAACAGTGCAAGAATGGGTGACCATATGAGTATAAAACCCCAGACTCCTTGGTCCCCCTACTTTCAAGAGGTACTGCATTGCTGTGTTGGGCAGAGAGCATGCGCCTGGGTATTACAACCCGACACATAGCAGGCGGGCGGAGAACGGGGCCATACGTATTGCAACCAGTACGGCATGGCCCCAGCTCTCTATCTTACTTGTCAAATGACAGTACCACTTTAAGCCCTATATGTTACTTTATGGGATTCATAATAGCTGACAGAGCTCCTTTAATATATCCAAATAAAAGTCCATGTACCTGGGCAACATAAAAATAACTACAAAAATGAACCAATATAAATAGCAAATACACACAGTCAAGCATTGCAAGTGAGTTATTGATATGATAAGGCCAATTAATGTCCCTTTATTGAACAGCTGGCCCTACCCAGCAGCAGGACAACTGCCGCCATGATAATGAAATGTTTGTAAGTGATCAATAAAAACAAGCGACCCCACTGATGTTCGGGTCAAACCAGATTGACCTGATTTCACTTATAATCAGGATTGAGATGCCCAAATCTGATCTTTCTCTCTCCAGCATTAATTTGAAAAACAATTAATTTGAAAAACATTTTTTTCCTTCAGTCTTCAAAGTCATCCCTAGTCAATAAAACAACAAAAATGTATGGCAATATACAAATGCAAGAGATGATGGGCAAGTAAAATTATAAAAGATTAAGGTGCTGGAAACAGATATTACAGAAAACATTTGTGGCAATTGTTTAAAAAAAAAAACTATAATCCCAAAAGTGTGTGTAACACATGATGATCAATATGTGCTAACAATAACTGTCGAGTTGTTTAAGGGGTTCTGTTGTCACAACTATTTTTCTGCAATATGATATGGTAATCGGTGTGCCATAGCATGTTGCAGAAATGCGACTTCCCTCCTCCCACCGCTCCTCCAGGTCTTCTCCGGTCCTCTTTGCTGTTGTTTACTGGCAGGTATTCCAGGATGCATTGGTGCGGAGCATTTGACTGCTGTGGAGCAAATCTCACGTTTACAGTGGTCACATGCTCTACACCACCATCCCAGGCAATGCTTCCACTGTGCATGCCTGGGATTTCGTGAAGGTGCCGCCCCATTCATGGGTTGGAACGCCATCATATGATGTTCGGATACACTGCACCTTCCGGCCTTTAGTCCTTCAGCCACAAGTGGCTAGAAATGCTCAAGAAGAGTGTTTCTAACAGAGGTGCTGGAGAGCCAGGATGCCAGAATTGCTCTGGGAACACCATTATTGTCCGGACCAGGACCTTGGGGCGCAACAATAGGCGAGTACACCTGTTTGGTTCCAGAACCCCTTTAGGTTTAATAATAAAAGACTTGTACCTGCATGTCTGAAAGTGGTATAGTACAAGCAAGTGTGCAATATAGCCGCTTGTCCTTTATTTGATATGGTACACTAGGGATATCAATAGGCCCTATTATATGAATAGCACACCTGTAAATCTTGACTGTGCGTTTTGTTTTTCACACTTATTTTCATAGTGCTGTAAGCTTATGTTGCTCAGTTACATAAGCTTTTACTTGGACATATTGAATGGTAGGTATTAGATAGAATGAAATTATTTTTGTTCTCGGTTTCTCTAAAGCATTTTACCATTGCTAACATTGTGTCTAGTTGTTTAGTCAACATGACTAAATAGTTTTGGGTTAATTTCAACTTAAATTTTAAATGGAAAGAAGGTTTCCCAAAAACTCAGGACCAACAAAGGTATTACTAAAAGAAACTCCAAGATTTTGATCTGTTTTACCAAAGGCTTTTTGTGACCTCAGTGCACTCGCCCTCCTTCCACAACTTGTGAACTGTTCTTACTCCACTCTGTTTCAACCCTGCAACTTCAATTGTTTTACATATGTATTTTATATAAAATGTTGAATAAATTTGTTACTTTGGCATTCAATATTTGTCTGTCACATTTATTTATTAATTTACCTACACTGTAGGTCTAACTGTATTACTGTCTAACTTCAGTACTGGGATCATAGTTCGCTCCAACCCCATCCATTGTAGCAATAGCCCAGCTGTATATTAGTACTGCTTTTGTGCTCACTTCATCCAAATCATGTTACCATATGTCAATTGTAAACTAGTCTCTTAAAAACTTAAAGGAGTATTCCGGGAATAGAGAATTCTTGTCAGCCAGCAGGACACCTGTAGGGATAGGAGGCGGACTGGTACTTACCATCATCCGCGGTCTCTTGTCCTGAGCAGGGGCTCCCGTCACCGGCGCTACAAAAACCGGAAGTGTCTGTTACCACGTCATTGTACACGTGATTGCCAGCCACTCACAGGCTTCAGAAGCAGATCGAGCCTAACCAGTGAAGCGTGAGTAGCCGCTGGTAACATGAACGATAGATGCCGGCCCAACACTTTGGGACTTTGCGGCGCCGGTGATGGAGGCTGCTGAATGGCATGGAAGGCCGCCGGTGACGAGACTATAAGCACCAGTCCCCCTTCTCTCCTTACAGGTGTCCTGCCAGGTACTGGGAATTCTGTATTCCCAGAATACCCCTTTAATGTAGAGTTAGGTCATTTTGCGTGAAGGAAATAATACATGAACTTTAAGGGCCTGAATGCAACATCAATGGTAAAATTGGTAAGGCTGGTGTTACACGCACCATTTTCTATAAAAATCCATTGGCCTGTACTTATCACTCTGTCTTAATCACCTATAGCAACTAATCAGAGGTTGATACCAAAGCTGTGATTGGTTATTATGGGCAAATCAAACAATTTTTGTTCTCAAACAGATTAAATGTTTATACCTGTTTTTTTTCGCAGAAAAATGCTGCTGACAGATTGGCTAGCACTGAACAGGGAAAGTATAATAACCACAAAATGAAAAGCATTGTAGATGGAGCATTTTCTCACTTTGTATTTCTTGGGTAATTGGCAGTTTGTTTAAAAAAACAGCATGGTCTTGGTGTGGTGATTTTTTTTTTCAACAAGTTAGGACTCTCCCATACGAATGTATTTGCCCGTCTGTGCAGTGTCCGCAATTAGGGACCAAAGCTTTGGTCCCTATTTGCGGACACTGCACAGACGGGCAAATACGCTTGTGTGGGCGAGCCTTAAATGTAATTTCTCCTATAGACCTCCATTG